>NC_056736.1:312023973-312063973 GCF_019279795.1 Protopterus annectens | reverse complement strand
TCCTCAGCCGACCTGAATATCAAAGTCTTGGGTCCTGCGTCGGATGCTGTCTTTTCTTCCATGATGTCAGGTTGTCAGGGGTATAAAACATGCAGCTGACACCATTACATCAGTTTTTCTTGTTCTAGATGTCAGGTGCCCCCATAATGGAAAGCAATTATATGTTAGACTACACCTCCAACAAAAAGCAAATACACTAGAAAGCTTAAAAACACTAAAGAAGAAGAAAGGTATAGCCAAGAGAAGTAAGGGGGCTGGAGGGAGGGTAACCAGGACTGCAACAGTGAATACACTCTAACATCTACATTTATGGTACTATGTTCTTCGTGTTTCACTGTTGCAGTCATTACATTTGGGTTGATTCCCAAAGCTAAGGAAGGGAGGAGGCATTTAGAGAGCATTATTGCCTGCAGTTAAGCCCTACAAAACTACAGTGGCAAAACCAGCTCTGGATTTAGAAAAAAATAGGCATGTGGTAATGCTTGGTGAAGGTATGTACAGAGCTCCAAGTAGCAGCTTCTAGGATGTCCCTGGTAGGCACACCTCTGAGAAAGGCTGTAGAGGTAGATGCAGCCCTGATGGAATGTGATCTTATCCCCTGTGGGGTAGGTTTTCCATGATGCCTATAGCAGAAATAAATGCAATGGCCTATCCACTTAGAAATGGTTTGCATTGAAATGGCTTTCTCCTTTGCCCCTGCAGCAAAGCCAACTAGCAGATGTTCAGATTTTCTGAAAAGGCTTAGTCCTGTCCAAATAAAATCTAAGTTGTCTGTGCACGTCCAAAGAGTGCAGTATTCGTTCTCCTTTGTTTTGTGGATTTGGGAAAAAAAGTAGGCAAATGAATGGACTGATTAAGAGCCACACTAGACACCACCTTGGGCATAAGGAAGGATTGGTCCTGAGGGACACCCTGTCTGCATGGAAGATGATGAAGGGCTCCACTGCCATAAGGGCCTGTAATTCGGACACTCTTCTAGCTGAAGTGATGACTAGAAGGAAGGCTGTTTTCCAAGAAAGGAATTTTAACTCTGCAGTTGCAGCTGGCTCAAAAGGAGGTAGAGTGAGCTTTTCCAAAACAAAGTTAAGATCCCAGGCCGGAGTAGGGGCTCTCCTGGGTGGTCTTAAATTTTTGGCCCCCCCTGAGGAACTGCTTTAGCAAGGGGTGGTTCAGTATTACAATGTGCTGAAATGGCAGAGGCATGAATTTTAATTGACGAGAAGGAGAGGCCCTTGTGGAGCATCTCTGTTAAGAATATGAGGTAAGCTGGGCAAAGTTGTGCCCATCCCCTGAGTCTGGCTCCAGGAACAATATATGTTCTACTTTTCAGCATAGGATTTTCTAGTACTAGGCCTCCTTGCCTCCAGAATGACAGCTAGCACCTGCTTACTGAGGGATGCTATAGGAGAGCTCAAGGAATTAGCCAGGCTGCAAGGATCAGGGTTTGAAGCTGAGGGTGCAGAATCTGGCCCTCCTGCTGGGACAGCAGGGAAGGGGTCTGAGGCAGGTGCCATGGTTCCAGCAGTGACATACTGCACAAGAGGGGGTACCAGTGCTGGCGTGCCCTGTCTGGTGCAATCAGTACTGTCCTTGGTTTGTCCTTTTTGATCTTTAGTAGAACTTTCGAGAAGAGAGGCAGAGGGGGAAAGGCATAAACTGAGAGGCTTTCCCAGGTTAAGGACAGGGCATCCACTTTCCAAGCTTGACTGTGGGAAGTCCTTGTGCAGAATTTGTCCAGTTGGTAGTTCTGAGGGGAGGCAAGCAGGTCTATTTCTGGATTCCCCCATTTGTGTCTCAAAAGATTGGATATCTTTGGTTCCAGTTTCCACTCGTGTGGGTCCATGAGATTTCTGCGTAGGTTGTCTGCTAGTGAATTTAGCTTGCCTGACAGGAATTGAGCTTGTAGGTGCACTTGGTAGCTCAAGGCTGTGTTCCACAGAGCCATGACTAGTCTACAGAGAGAGTACAAATGGGTTCCCCCCTGCTTGTTTATGTACCACATCACAGTGGTGTTGTCTGTCTACCAATAATTGTCCTGGAAGAATGTGGTCCTTGAAAGCTGTCAGGGAATTCTGTACAGCTAACATTTCTTTTTGCTTGATATGCAGTTGCATTTCACTCGGGTTCCATTTGCCCTAAATGCACTGCCCTGCCAAATGAGCCCCCCATGCATAATTGGATGCATCTGTTGTTAGGGTTTGGGTGGCAGGGGGTAGAGTGAATGGGAGCTCCTTGTTGTGGTAGCAGGACTCTGCCCACCAAAGGAACTCTGTCTTTATACAAGGAATGATAGGAATCATTTATTCCCAGTCCTGAGAATGTTGACACTATAGGCTTTTTAGATACCACTGTAGTTTCCTTATATGCAGTCTTGCATATGGAATTAGTAGAATGCAAGAGGCCATGAACCCCAGGGCTTGCAGGATTTTCCTTGTCTTTGTGGCCAGTAGTTTGAAGTAGGCTGTCAAATAAACTTTCTTCTCTGTTGTGAGGTAAGCCATCTGGGAAGCTGTGTTCAAGCTTGCTCTCAGGAATACAATTTGTTGGCAGGGTACTAGATGAGATTTCTTTTCGTTTATGGTGTACCCCAGTGAGGTTAGAAGTTTCTTTACAAATATCAGATGTTTTAGTAGCATGTCTTGGCTGTCTGCCTGAATTAGACAATCGTCTAGGTATGAGTATATTTGAATATTTCTTTGCCTGCAAAATGCAATGACTGGAGCTAGACACTTTGTGAATACCCTGGGTGCAGTAGATAAGCCAAAGGGAAGTGCAGAGAACTGATAGTGCATGGAGCCTGCTATGAAGCGTAGGTATTTCCTGCAAGATTCCCTTATTGGAATGTGCAGGTAAGCTTCCTTTAAGTCTAAGGTTGCCAACCAGGCATCTTTGCCTAGCATAGGAAGCAGTTGTTGAAGTGTTAGCATTTTGAACTTTGGGATTACCAAAAAATGTGTTTAGAATAGAGAGGTCCAGGATAGGACGCCAGCAGCTGTCTTTTCTGGGTACCAGGAAAATCCTGTGTAAAAACCTTGTCCTCTATCTTCTGCTGGGACAGGTTGAATAGCCCTGATACTTAGAAGAGAGAGAACCTGCTGTTGAGCCTCTGCCCACTGATTTGGGGGTAGGTCGGGCCAGCTGTTTGAGGTTGGTAAGGTGTGGAAGTGGAATCTGTATCCTTGGAAAACTATATTGAAAACCCACTTGTCCTGAGTAATGAGTTCCCAGTTTTTTGCATGCAGGGCGATTTTTCCCCCTAAAGGAGCAGGCAGTTGAGCAGGGTGTGGAAGGTTTAAGGTTAAGTCAATGTGACCATTTTCCATAGGGGGTGTCTTACCACTTCCAGCTTTGGAAGTGGGAGCCCCCCACTGCTTAGGCCTTTGAGTCCCTTTAGACTGTAGCCTAGGTGGTCTGCTATTCCTGGGTTTGGACTGAAAAGGCCTGGAAGAGACAGGAAAGGACCAATTCTTAGAAGGCCAATGCCTGCTAAATCTAGGAGGCTGTACTTGCAGGAAATCTTTAACAGTTTGCATAGATTTAGCTTTTTCCTCCATCTTTTTAAGTATTTCTTCTGCTTTCTTGCCAAACAGGTGGTCTTGGTTTAACGGAGCATCCAGTGATTTAGCTTTACCATGATCTGGCAAATTTTACTCCTTAAGCCAAGCATGCCTTCTAAGTACAGACCCCGTGACAGCAGCCCTGCAAGATGCTTCTACAGAATCAAATCCACATTGCAAAGTATGTTTACTAACTTGTTCAGCAGAATGCATTAAATCCTGTAATTCTTTATTTTCAGCACAGTCAGGAATCAACATAATTTTCTGTTTAAGTAGTCCCATAATATGCTGCTGATACATATGAAACTGGCAGTTTAAGACCCTAATGGCCAAAGTAGCAGAAGTATATACCTTCTTACCCCATCTGTCCAAGGCCCTGGAATCTCTATCAGAGGGGGTAGGGTTTTTGGCAGTAGTAGCCTTAATGCCTTTAGGTCCTTGGGAAATGGTCCCTGGGTCCGCAGTAGGATTCTTGAAGAGGAAATTGTGAGAATCAGGTACTCTGTAACACCTGTCAGGCTTCCTGGGAGCTGGAGGTAAAGTGTCTGGGGCCAGGCTAGATTCCAAGAAGGCATCATCTACAATGTCCAGGACAGGAGGGATAGCTAAAGGCCTGTGTTGAGGGAGGAGTAAGAATTCCCTATGCCTCTTTTTGGAGTCAGAGTAATCCTGGCTTTCCCAACGGAAATGCTCCCTAAGAGAGTGCAAGGTTTCACGAAAAGAAAAATATTCTCTAGGGGAAGCAGAGGGAATGGAATCCTCTGCTTCAGAATCCTCATAGGTAGATAAGGGCAAATCCTGGTAATCAGAAGAAACAGAAATATCAGAATCCTGATCAGAAGAATCAGACGGAAAATCAGTTCTGGGTCTCTTAGAGGGAGAAGGCTGGCTTCCATTAATTAAAGTAATAAGGTCTTCAGCCATTCTTATCATTTGTTTTTAGTCATATGGGCCTAACCATGAGGTTTGGATGTCGGTTTTCTAGGCATGGGTCAAGTTTTAGGCCTTGAAGAAGAAGATGGTGTCGGTTTGAAATACAAGTCAGTAGGCCTGAATACACCCTCAGAAGCTGGTGCCTGCACAGTGGCTCTGGACCTATCCAAGATGGAGACATCCGCAGGTTCCATAGTCGAAGAAGCATCTCGCGGCATATCAGACTCCGAATGGGTCTCAGTAGAGGCCTGCGAATCTGAAATAGCGGGTATCAGGGGCTGCAAAAGCACCTCACTGAGTACCGGCAAACTGGCAACTAGCTTAACAGAAGTGTCGTTGGCAGCTTTGGACCTATGTGGTCTGTCTCTGTCATTATCTTTACATTTTTTCGGGGTGTCGGTAGTTCGATGGCTTACCAAAGCCATTTCTGGATAGTTAAACAGAGTACTGAAATAATTTGCTGCAAAAAGAAACCGACATGAATAGTCTGGGGGTTAAATAAGGCACAAAACCGATAGCGAGGGACGCTGTGATCTAGGCCTAAGCAAGTAATGAGTACGAATGAAAATCTTTATGAGGTATTTGCTTTCCACAGGTAATACAATTGTTAACTTTTACTGACATCGGTTAAGAGCAAGAAAAGGGATCACCAATGGGGTACTTAACTTTTTTGAAGACTTCGGTTCTGAAACTCGAAAACGAAAATTTCAAGAGTCGACTGACCGGCACTTGCGAACTGCTTCTGCTTCGGGAACCGTGCGGCAAGAAAGACTGATGTAATGACACTGGCTGCATGTTTATACCCCTGACGACCTGACGTCATGGCAGAAGAGACAGCATCCGATGCAGGACCCAAAACTTTGATATTCAGTCCGGCTGAGGGCTACCCGCAGGCAGATAACCCAAATGTAATGACTGCAACAGTGAAACACGAAGAACATCTGAACAACTACTGAACTGTGATAACTGACGCAGATCATTTATATCAGATTCCAAAGAAAAAAAAACAAGTAACAAACTGCTGCTTCCAAAGTTCCATCCTTCAGCTGGTTAAAGAATGACATCACATCTAGTCATCTAACTCTGGCACAATACACATGATTCTGTTGCAGCATTTTTAACATAAGCAACTTTTACAAATACATTTTTTATACAAACATATGTACAAATCAATGTGACAGTCAAATGACATAAGATTATTTACAAAACTTCAGCCAGCCATGCTGGCAGATGCCACACGTACTGTCCCACTTCTCCTGGTACAGCTGGCAATACCTCGGATCACCACAATTAACATTAATGTTTTTTTCAGGGACATTAAAAGTACTGCATCTTTTGGGGAGAGGAAAATATCTAGTGTGGCAATATTTTATAACATATTGAAAAAATTCATTTAATAACTTCATAGGGTATCCTCTCTGTAGTAACATATCTTTAAGTTTCGCAAGTTCATCAAAAGAGACCGAAATACTAGAAATCATTTGCGAAAGCCTAACAGCCTGCCCTTTCACTAGACTATGTTTCAGGTGAAAGGGATGAGTACTTGTAAAATGAAGGTACAAGTTGCTAAAACTTTGCTTCCTATAAAAAGTGGATGCAAAAGCTTCATTTGGTAGTTCCATTTAAATGTCCACAACCATCCTGGTATGAATGAATGAATGTACTTCTATTGTCCCACCGCTTAACTGATTTTTTACAATAAAGGCTTCTGAGGTGACTACTCCATGGTTTTACTGTTTTTTTGTTTTGTTTTGTTTTTTTTTTTGGGCAGCAATTTGGTTCCCTTGTTATTTTACTGCACTACAAAGGAAGCCTGTCCAAGCTATATAAGTTAATAATAACAACAAAAACAGTTTGGATGCAAAATTCTGGGACGTTTCAGATAGCAGTGGACTGAGTGACTCTGCAGATGGCAAAATAAAACTTTGTTACTTAAATCAGTTAGTCAAACTTCTTCAAGTTTATACTGGAAAGTTTTTATGCGGAAATATACACATAGAATGTTTGTTCCTCCTTACAAAATCTCTAATTTAGTAAAATGACTTTTTCAGTTTGTTGGAGATGTAGGGGTTATGTTCTGATAATTGTTCTTTAACTAGTAAAAACCAAGCAACAAAAATGTTTTGGGCTCTCTTGGCAGTTGCTAGAAAAGTTATTACAAAAAAAATTGGAAATCAAACGTAGTTCCTGCATTCAAAGATTTTTTAAATTTAACAGCAATACTATGCAAATCTGAAAAAGAAATTATCAGAATATGATCTGTAAATCATACTAAGACATTTAGTGGTTGGGATAACCTTGAAATGTTACAACTGAAATAACAATACTCTTACTCTGTTAATTGTATAAGATTACCTTGAAGATTCAATGTATTCTTCTCATTGTATAATATGTGATGTTTAAATGTCTTCCTTTCTTTGTATATATTGCAAATATGTTAAATTAATATATTTTTTTTATTAAAAAACAAACTGTCTTTAGTGACAGTGTTACTTGCACAGCTTCAGGGAATCAAATGCTCCATACCAGTTTCTAGATTCAACAGTAGAAATCAGGCAAGGAAAGGACTGCAAAAGTGGTTTACATACATTTGAGAGGGAAGTAAATTTCAGGACTCCTTACAAATTGGTGACTTTGTTTATATGACTTGGAAAAGAGATATGGGCTAGGCCTTTAGCTGTTCCTGGTGCAAGAGTCTCTGGAACAAAAGACTAATGCTATCTAAACCTTTTTTTGCATTAAATGGATCATTCATCTAAACATTCTACTTGAATTTCCTATGCACACATATACCCTTTTTTCAGTCTTTTATGAATGCTCTTGTTTAATAAAACTGTGCTGAAATGGTGGGGAAGGATGCACAAAGTTTTATAACTCAAGTGTCTTGCTGAAACCTTTATATTACAGTCTGCTATTTTCTATTCCCTCCCTTACTTTGATCTGATGTCTTAAGCTTGCTACCAGTTTAAATATGACTCTATAACTGTTGCAAGGCTGTATACATTAAGTTCCATGTCGTCACAGCAAGGGTTAGAGGAATGATTGCTCTGTTGGACTTGCAAAGCTACAGCTGTAGTCCATGGAAGCAAGCTTTAGCAGTACCGTTTTTTTTGTAATCACCGATTGTTTTCTGAGTATTCCCTTTTGTACTAATAATGCATGATGTTAAAGTGTGCTTCCCTTCAATGTACCCAGCTGTAAAGGTAGATAACAGTCACTCAGTTGAATGCGGTCAGCATGTTATTGATTGCATACAGAATAATACAAAAGCTAGCTCCAATGGATTAAATGTACAACCTGTGCATGCTAATGGCTGTTGTGCCTTTATTCTACATCTTGGTCTATGTGTATCTCCAAGGAAGGGTATACAACTTCTTACTATAATTTCAATCATTATGAAACTGCTTCACTGCATCACAGCCCTAGTATGAAGCTTGTGACTCTATGAGTAGCAGACAGGCAAACTGCAACATGTCTGCTACACAATGCTTTCTTCCCCAACACAACCTCTGAAGGAACCTGCCGTGATGTTTCCCTTTCCCTCACCCGATCAGCTAATTTAATCTGTGAGTGTAATTGCCTGGCAATCTTCGGCTTAACAAGAGCCCTTCAGCCCATTTGTTCCTGTACAGGAAGCTCAATCAGCTCATCTACTCTCTCTGCAGTGAGAGCTAGGTGGTAGGGAGAGGACCAACCTGCAGTTGCTGTGAAGCAGCCTACTCTTCCCTCATACTAGGCAGCCTACTAACTTGTGATAACTGCCTAGCTAGGGAAGAAGTGTGCATGTTCCCACATGTACTTCCTTATCCAACTCAGTGCGCATGAGCTGCTAACACTGTAAGCTCAGCCAACCTCTTCTGCGGGTAACTGCCTGCGCAGGGGTCATCAATGTGGCAGGCCTTATTGATTTTTTTGAAGAATCTTCTGAGTCAAAGGACTAGGAAGGAAAACAAACATTAGATCATGAATTCAGGGAAAGGAGGAAGTATCCAATCTCTAGCCTTTGCAATGGTCAAGGAGGTAGCAAAATGTAGGAAGCTGACTGTTCAGATGAGTGCCAAATACCTTCACCTTCAGTATGCCTTAAAATTTCATTATGTGCTGAAGTTTTGCAAGCTCAGTTTGCCATTTACAAAATAGTGACACTTACTTGTTCTGGAAATCTGTCTATAGGTTCACAGATTCATTGGTGTGTACTAGGCTAATGACCATAAGGGCCTGGCCTTTTTAAGCCTAGCCACGCATCCCAAACGTCTGACAACTTCTGGAACCATTAATAAGTGTAAGCAGGGGCTTGGTAGATGAAACATTTACAAGCAGGGGCCTGGAAAATGAACAATTTACAGGCTTGCCTGTGTCTATTAGAGACATAGGTGCCAAACCAGGGATGAATTTCCTGTTCCCTATCCAATTGTCCAAGTTACACCTGAATTGGGTTAGGGAGGAACTCTGCTTTGCATGGATGGGGAGACACAGGCACACATACAGTAACAAAAAGAAAACAAATCATATTGGCATTTTTTTTCATTTACATACATTATACATTCCATATGTTTTCATTTACATACATTATACATTCCATGTTTTCATTTACATACATTATACATTCCATATGTTTTCATTTACATACATTATACATTGCATATGTTTTCTTTATAACAACTCTGTTAGTCCAACATTACATAAACTGCTCAACCCCTGCCTTCCCTGAATCCTCACTCCTCCTCCTGAACATATGCCAGTATGTATTGTTCCCACAAATTCCATTTATTTCTATACAGTTTGCTCCTTCCCTTTTCTAAAGATCTGACTTCAGGTCTTTTATCTCTTAGAAAATTCAGTACTTCAGATATAGTTGGCTTAAACTGTGATTTCCATTTTTTAGTAAATGCTTTTTGGCTGCCAAAAGAATTAAACTTAGCAAGGCCTTACTATGTCTAGGCAGTTCACATCCTGTGTCCCAGTTCAGATCAGAACTTGTCAGAAATTTGGCAAACATGACTAGCCACAAAAAGGCCCAAATGATCGTCAGCATAGTAAACACCTATGAACCTATAAAAGAATAAGTTCTTTACTTACAGCCATTTGCTCACTCAGTACTTATGACAGATTTATTCTGTAGGGAATTTTTAAAATCTGTTAGCTCATTGCACTCCCAAAAGCATGGTTCCAGTTAACTCTTTCTCCCCCATCATGCCTCAAACATTTGCTATCTACCTGTGGAAAAAATGCTTTGAAGTCTGTTTGGGGTAAAAACAATACTTATGCAAACACTTTCAAGAAAAAATCCTAAACCTTCTGGACTTTGTGGCTTACCTGGGAGATATACACGTCCTTCCTTTGTTCCCTTCTCTCTTTCCAATGTTTTTAACCTCATCTGATTGATTCTTATAGTTATATAATACTTTATATGTCCTACTAATTATCTCTTCTTAAACAGCACCTACTGTTCTAGATTCGACTAAAAATTCTACCAGAGCAGGTCTTTCACTTAGGACTCCCCTATCTCTCTTTCTCTTTGCCTATACTCTGATATCAGTCCCTGACAGGGATCTCTAACCTGCAGTTATGTCTCACTGGTGCACTTGCATTGTATGAAGAAGAACTAAATTTTAGTACAGATTAGTTGATCTATTTACAGGCTATATGTCACCTAAAAAATAATTTACTGTGCATTTTGTAAAAATAAAGCACCAGGATTTTAGGTACATATGTCAATGATACATACACGGATAAAAATATCTGTAGTGGAATAAATACACAAATACTGTAATTACTGTGAAGTACATACCTTCTGCTCTTTCACTGTGTCTTTCTTAGAGGGTGCTTGTTTCTCACTGTTTATAGTAAACGACTTCTGAAATACCTGAATGGGGTGTCTTTCTTCAGGTTTATCACTCAATGTTTTTAACAAAGGAACTGAAAAATAACATTACAGATACCATTTGATAAGTTACATTAGTGGAGGACTGTGTACTATGTGTGCAATATGAACATGGACAATTTTGTAAGGCTGCAAGAAAATGTTTTTTTTTTTTCATGCAGAAAGCCATACTAGCTATGCTTCACATGCAGACATCACATTTTAATCTGTTCTGTTTTCTTTATGTAACAGTACTTTAATAAAATTCCCATATACATATTCTTCTCTGCATGGGGGGAGGGCACACTTCCAAAGAGAACAGCTCAGTGAATATTTATATACAGCAACTATGAAAATAATTCAGAAAAATGAATAAATGATCTGAAATGCATTCACTGCACTGCTGTTGCACCTTACATATTCTCTGTTACGACTGTTGTTCAATGAAATAATTATGTAAGCAGCACCTAAATGGCAAGATGTCTATAAAGACTGAAAGCCTTTTATTTCACACAATGTTTTCAGATTAATTTCTTCTTGGACCTTTCACCCAGACCTCAAGCATATCCTATGCCTTAAATGATCCACTTGTTCCTCCCTTCTCAGCTGGACACAGACACTTACCAATAGGTGGCAAGAGCAGAGTGATGTTGATCCACCTTTATGTGTGTGTCACAACATATTTTATATATCATTTGTGAATATCAACATGCTTCATGTACGATACTTGTGTTACAGATGTATTAGAACTGTATGTCATATTGTACAGACGTGTGTTGAAGAGATATTTTGTAAAGTACTGAGCAAAACTGTATATACACTATTGTAACTGTTTAAATGTATATATTTTAAAAGGGGAAACTGGAACACAGGAGATTACCTTGCAAAACTTCAGAGGAATAGTTGAAATTAAGTTACTTTATGGCTGGGCCATAAACAAAAGATGGGGTCTATATTATATCCTCGAACGCTTAAAAAAACAAACGCTGATTGATCGAACTTATTTTCACGAAACTGCAAAATATTGAAGCAGCAGAAACGTGAATTTTTTCCTAGGGGAAAGAATTCGGTTGCCCGTTTCTGTTGCTTCGGTATTTTCAGTGTTATGGGTGAAAGTTACCGGTCGGATTCAGGTAAGTGTGCGATTGTGGGGATGTGAGTGTTAGGGTGATTTAGGTGAGTTAGGGTTAGGGCTCGGGTTAGGTGTGTGTGCGATTGAGTGGACATGAGGGTTATGGCAGATTTAAGTGAGTTAGGGTTAGGGAGCGGGTGAGGTGAGTGTGCGATAGTGAGAGACCTTAGGGTTAGGGTTAAGGTAAGTGGGTAGTTAGTGATGTGTGCATAGTTTAATGTAGGGTTATGTATCAGATTTTAGATGCATGTGTGTGGATATCTGTTTGTTTGGTGTACTTGTGTTGTGTGTATGTGTTTTGGATCAGCGATTTTTTTCCCTGGGAAAAAAAATCACTGATCTGACAGTTCGAGATTGTACGCTTTCGCTTAAATTAGGTCGATCAATCAGCGTTCGCTTTTTTAAGCGTTCGATGATATAATATAGACCCCAAAATATGTTATCTCTCAGTTTCAGTGCAGTAAACACAATGTCTAGAACTAGAAGTTTTCTGTATTGCCTTGAAGTATTATTTTATGACTTCCAGGATCTGTCTTAGAGCTAACAGAAGTCCTTGTTTATATATTTTCACAGGTAGATGTTAAATGCTACCAGCTGAATCAGTGGGGGTTTTCACCTGGGATAGAGTCAGATGACAAGAAGTGATGTTATGCTGCAAGATACCCAGCAGTAATAATTGAAATAATAATTTAAGAAGTCTCTTGAGAGACACAGAGAGAGAGCATCCTGCATTTTGACTCTGACCTGACAAGAAGACCAATTCACCACATCTATCCTGCTTGCTCTGTAAGTAAGTCTAGGGAACAGTATAATTCCTTTAGATATAGTCAGAAATATAGCTGAGCTTAATTTAGATGTTTTTCTTTATTTATCTGAGAGTCCTGCAATGTTGTTTTAAATATTCCTGTGATTTCGAACTCTGATGTAACTGTAATTATATACTGAGCATTTTCTTGTTCTTTTATTATTTATTATTAAATGTATTTAAATCTTTCATTGTGGTTGATATTTGTGAAACATTTACATGCTGCCAGTACTTGCATACTTATCTGGTAACACTGTGGGCCCCTCCTAATAGCCTTGCTCTTGGTCAAACTACCATTTGTATTTATAGTAACATTACATAGTAAGATTGGACACCCTTTGTTAAGGGCATTTAAGCAGCTCATAAGGACGTGGCTGGTGGCAGTGATAACTACCTTACAATCAGGGCAGAAGGGGGCACAGCTACTAAACCTGTGCCAGCCTTTCCCAGGTGTGTGTGTGTGTGTGTGTGTGTGTGTGTGTGTGTGTGTGTGTGTGTGTGTGTAAATCAAACCTCAAAGAGTATGTGTGTCAGCTACTTGGGCAGGGACACAAAGCACTGGTTGGACAGAGAGGGTGCTGGAGATCTTGGCTTGGCCACTTAGCTGAGATCTCAACTCTATAGCTGTGCCATAGAGGACCTGGAGAAAGACAGAGAAACCAGCCCCGGACTGACTGTAGTCTCTGTGTGCTCTTATGGGAAATTGCACTTGATGCAGAGAACTTCATCTGGAAATCCTGTGTGTGTACCCCTGTCATCCTCCCAATGTACACCCCCCACTGGTGCTTGTGGTGAGAATTGAGGCTCTTTGATTACTGGGCCAGTGGTGGGGAGTCACAATGTGAATCAACATTTTCACATGTGTCTAATCTATCCTTGGGTGCCTTGGCTACTGTTTCAAGGCAGGAAGTGTAATGGCACTGTGTATGACATCACCAGCTCTATACATGCAAGTGCATCCAATCCTCACAGCAGTTTTCCCTGAAGTATATTTTCTTGCTAGATGGTGCTCACAAAAAACTTATACAGAAGAATAAACCCTGAGACATGTACGCTTTCCTTCTAAGGATGGATGAGCAGACCACACTCTTTTTCCATCCCCTCACCCATCAGCTCATTCAGTATATATGTCACTATTTAAGCCCAGGTTTTATATATGCAGTAATAAGGGCTCTACCCATCTATGCCGCAGAGCTAGTTTTAACTATTGTAAAATATATGCCAAGTCACAACCGGAAACTAGGTTGTTGTACATACAGTGTGTGACTCCTTTATCTAGTTCTATAATCAGAAACAACATTCCATTAAATACAATGAATAGCTAAGCAGCATAAAGTTCACTTGATAATTCACCACAACAGTAGATGAGTAAATACTATGATCACTGTTGCAGGGTTGATTTATTTGTGCTGGAATCAACCCACAGATGGACATCAGTCCCATAATATGCGAGGCTGCAATGTCTGGGCATTACAGGCAGCCCATCTATAAAAGAGTAAACTGTGTGGTCATCTTTATTATTTTTGATGTCCAAAAAAATGCTACACTTGGAGACTACGACAACAAATGATCTTGTGACAGCCTAGAGAAGCTGTAACAACCTCATCCTCACTCCCTCTCCCTCTCTCTCTCTGTATATATATATATATATATATATATATATATATATATACATACATATATATATATATATATATATGCATTATATGTGGATGCATATGTAATATGTGTGTGTGTGTGTGTGTGTGTGTGTGTGTGTGTGTGTGTGTGTGTGTGTGTGTGTGTGTGTGTGCTTGTGTGTGTGTGTGCATCTCTGTATACATACAGCACTCCTAGTCATATTACATGATCCAGTCAAGCTCTGCTCCTTAGAATGGGTATCTCATATGCAGCATTTTGAAAAGGTATGTCTGACTATGCAAGCAGCAGCCATAAATACACAATCACATACACTCTTAAATAAGGCCGCACTGGTAGATGCTGGTAGATGATGTTTAGACAAAGTGAACCCTAACCTTCCAAGCTAATGTTTTCCTGTATTTGTTTTCTATGATGGGAAAATGTTGATGTTCTTTAAAAGACAAATGTATAAGATGTTGCACTAAAGTTGAAATGACTTAAGATAAAAGTGAAAAAAGTTACACTACAAAAGTGTAATAATTGAAAGAAAACCTGTAACTTCCTGACTGCATAAATCTACAATGCAAGTGTGTTGTACCTTAGAACTTGCTATACTATGTCACATGATAATACTTTATCTGGACCGTAGCTTATTCAGACTCTTCCTGTGCCTCTCATCAGTATGTAACTGTGGAAGCTGGAAGGGCATCTTCTAAAAATTCAAACCATTCAAATGGAGCACAAAGGAAATGTTGTTTGTTGATTTATTAGTGGGTGGAATCACTGTTACTTCAAAAAGAAACAGAACATTCAGAACTGCAAGAGCTGCTGCATTGTCTATTGGAAAACACCTTTTAAGAGAGAGATCAAATTGTAGATCTATTGCCTGAAAAGAAAATTCAAATGCAAATTCTACATTAACAAGGAAGCCACAGACAGTAAAGGAATAGTATAACTCGTGGTCACAGTCAAATAATTGTTAGTTTATATGCAACTGATTTTTTTACCATTCTCTGTCCTTCACAATGTTTTGTTTTCAATTTATTGTGCAGATTTGTTTACTCTTTGTGGATTTACTTGTAAAATAAATGTTTTAACAAATGATTTCAAGTAGAGGATTCGATTTGGCTTTGAATGCTTGTGAATGATTGTTTTATATAATAGTCTAAGGGTTATGCAATTTACATGTGTACCAAACTGTGTGGTGTGTCTTGTCCTTGGAAGGGTAGCTGCTCACAACTAATTGCTACCATGTGACTATTTATGGGCTTGTTTATTTTAAGGTAAACAGCAAAGTGTGCGCTTGCATTTGTTTGTTTTGATAAATGTGTGGCATAATTCCCTAAATTTGAGGGACATGATCTTCAACAGTTACTTTTACCCCTTTTTGAATATGGTGTGTGTGCGTGTCTGTGTGTTTTGTTTGTTTTGATAAATGTGTGGCAGCATTCTCTAAACTAAAGGGAGTTGATCTTCAACAGTTACCTTTTATCCCCCATTTTGAATATGGTACACACACCCACCCACACAAACATATATATGTATGTGTGCGCGCGTGCATGCACATATGTAAAATAATTCTGATCAAGTTTAAAATACTGTTAGTACGGCTGCACTGAAAGACTATGGGCTCAGTCTGTTGTGGATGAAATCCTTGGAAATCAGTGATTTTAGCTTTGATTTGTAGCTATGCAGTGTAGAATTATTTGGGTGTGGCAGGTTTTGACTATTACCAAAGCCAGAAGGCACATTTACCTTTTTCCCATAAGACTAATTGTCCACAGTATGTTAAATGGCAGCAGCTGTGGGAGCCAAACCCACTATTCCTAGTTCCTTTGTAATAAATACTGACAGTAGTGGTATGCGAGATGCAATATAGTCCCTCTATGTCACACATTTATAAATGACAATCATGGCGATGCAAACCCATCTGTCAGAAATTAATTGGTATGCATTGGTCTAGTCTTACAAACTGAAATTGTATAGTCTATAAAAAATATTTTGGCCACAAAATTTATGTATACCCTTGTAGCTACAGGGTAAATACATATAAGCATATCTTGTACAGCAGTTATTTTATTTTTTAGTTAGTCAGGCAGAAATGTGAACCATGGAATATGGAAAATGTCAGTGCCACTGTTATCCAAGGAATGCAAAAACATGGGAATTTCATGTGCCACTATGTCAAAAGACAGCATGACAGAAGTCCTGTGTGCTGCTAAAACACAATCCACTGACACTGGAAACAGCCAGACAGTGGCTGTAGGTACACAGCACACAGGAATGGAATTCAGACTATCCCCAGACGGTTTTAGAACCCAGTTAGAATTAAACAAGCTAGTGTTAAAGATGAACTGCCTAAAAGCTGAGAGAGCTGAAGTAAATAAGCACCTTGGGGTACAAAGGGTGAAACAGCAGAGAGAAAGAGAATGAGAGCTGCAAAGGAAAGTGTCAACATGGTATGGTCATTTCAGTGAAAAGAGAAAGCAGCAACAGGATGGAAACAAGATGCCAGCCCTTCTTTAAAGGAATGTGAGTAACAGTGATTTAGCTAAACACCACTGAACAACACATACTGCCAAACCCTACAAAATAGCCATGATGTCTAAGAATAAACATGTTTTCTGAGTCAGAATATAACAGGTATGTGAGCTGCACTTATGTCTTGTAAAACCTACCACAGGTAAATAGACATTATGTTATTTAATCTGCAGTGTTTGTGTTTTTCAGAGACTTAAAAATATTTGATAACTTAAAACTTATTTCTATGTATTTTATGCCTACAATGTGAGCTTTCTATTGGCATGAAAAGATGCAAAAATGTGTGAACTTTGCGACCTCTTTTTAAGATACGTTGTTACTGTTGTTGTTGTTGTCTTTCGGCTTTTCCTGGTAAGGGGTCGCCACAGCAGAACTCCGGTCCGCTAATGATTGGCAGTAGATTTTTTTCACGAACGCCGAGGTGCCAGCTCGACGTTCAACCTTCAACGAAGACATGCCCATTTATGCATGTCTTTTTAAGATATGTATTAAAAAAAAAAAAAAAAAAAAAAAAGAGTATATGGAGTATGTAAATTAAGCTATAACCTCCTGTTGCTAAGAACCTCAGTAGTTATAAATTAGCTATGAACTGTATGGCAGACAAGTGAACAGCCTGTAATCCATTCTTCCACATGGTTACAAGATCTAGCACTCTTCCTAGGCCAGCAACCTAAAGTGCAATCAAAAAGCAACTACACTTTATTATGTAAACTTGACACTATTCAGCCGCAAGTCTGGTTTCTTTATGAAAAAAATATCAGTGTATATAGGTTAATGTACAAGAAGCCTGGTTCCTCACTAAAAGAATACAAAGCATAAGTAATATGTCCTATGCAGACCACCTCAAGGCTCTATCCCTGTATTCTGTCTCCTACAGGCTTTTGAAGGGAGATCTATGCCTGGCATATAGGGTGTTGTCAGATCCCATTCTGACGGACCTCCCGCATATCCACAAAACAAAAAGCACCAGAATTACCCGTTCTAAAGAATTAAACCTTGCCTGTGATATAAACAGGACCTGCTGAAGAGATAGGTATGTATCCCAGAGACTACCCAATCTATGGATCAGGCTACCCATCCATGTGAAGCAGAGTTCCTCCATAATCCAATTCAAGTGCAACTTGGACAACTGGATGGGAAACCAGAAATTCACCCCTGGTTTGGCACCTATGTTTCTGATGCAAACAGGTTACCTGTAAATGGTTCATCTTCCAGGCCCGTGCTTACACTTATCAAGGGTATCAGAACTCGTCAGAGATTTGGGATGCATGGCTAGACTTAAAAAGGCCCTTGTGGTCATTAGCAGTAGACACTTATGAACCTATAAACCTTGAAGACAAAGTACAGTTGTGCAAAATCTTACCATAAGAGTAGATGTCCCTCTCTTCACTGTTGCAGTACTCATAACATTAGGGATCCCCTGCCAAGGGCGGCCCGACATCTAGCCAGTATACCAAAGCCTTTAGGTTGCTTAAACGTACACCATATGTCACACATATGCTCCTTGTGTAGCGTAAGGCATAAAGGCGACATATGGATGCACCATCCTTAGAACTGAGAGCCCCAGCTCCCTAGGGGGAGGAGAGAGTGAGTGAATACTGCAACAGTGAAGAGAAGGACATCTATCATTATGGTAAGATTTTACACAGCTGTACTATGTCCTTCCATTTCACTGTTGCAGTATTCATTACATTAGGGAGGGTGCCAAAACTCAGCAAGAAACCTGGGAAGAGGAAGGACCAGCAGAGCCCTCTAGGAAGTCATGAAGGATGGCCCTAGGAAAACCAGCTCTATTTCTGGAGATTCCATCCAACTTATAGTGCTTGGTAAAAGTATGCACAGAGGACCAGGTAGCTGCCTCAATAATAGAGTTAACATCCAAACCCTTAAAAAAAGCAACAGAAAAGCCACAGCCCTAGTAAAATTAGCCTTAACAGATTAAGGAAGGCTCTTACCACAAAAGGAATAACAAAAAGAAATAGCTTTTGGGATCTAAGAAGAAATAGCCTGCTTGGATACAGCTAATCATAAGGACCTAGGATGAAAGCAAACAAACAGGTGATCAGATTTCATAACAGTCTTAGTCTTATCCAACTAAAATCTGAGTTGTCTATGCACATCCAAAGTGTGCAGCACCTTTTCACTGACAGATTGCAGAGAAGGGAAAAAAAGTGGATAAATGAATAGACTGATTAAGAAACAACTCATTTGCCACCTTGGGCATAAAAGAAAGATTAGTATGCAAGGGCACCCCTCTCTATTAAACACCAAAAAAGGAGGTCAAGCCATAAGGGCGTGAAGCTCACGACACCAGTCTGGCAGAAGTAAAGGCTAACAATAGTACAGTCTACCAACAGCAATGTCGCAAGTAAGCTGAAGCTGCAGGCTCAAAAGGAGCCTGAATCAATTTTTCCAAAACAAAATTAAGATTCCAGGAAAAAGTTAACAGGCTTCCTGGGAGGCCTAATATGAAGGATGCCTTTAAGGAATAGTTTAGTCTCAAATCTAGAAGTTAAAGGAGGAGATAAAGGCAGACAAGCAGAGACAGCTGATAAGTGGGTCTTAACAGAAGAATAAGCCAACCCAGCATTGAGCAATTCACAAAGATAAATGAGAACCAAAGGAACATCCTCAGAGAGTGGATCCAGGTTACAAGAAAGACACCAAACAGAAAACCACTTCCATTTGGACAAGTAGGATTACCTAGTATTGGGTTTCCTGGCCTCCTGGAGGACCCTAAATTCACCCTCATTAAAAAAAAAAGGTATCTATGTGGAATAAAAATCCATGTGAGGTAACTTGTGATGACTGCCCTTGGCTATAAGCAGAAGAGGAGGGAACCAATGCTGTCTCGGTTTAAAGGGAGTCACCAACAAGATTTTGGGAGCATCCTGTTGAATTCTGAACAGGACTTTTGGAATTATAGGAAGAGGTGGGAAAGCATAAAGAAACATCCCCTTCCAACAAAAAGATGGGGCGTCTATCTTCCAAATCAGAGGACCTGGGACGCTGGCACAAAATAGAGGAAAGTGTCTGTTCAGAGAGGAGGCAGAGAGATCTGAGGAGTACCCAACTGGACAATGTCCAGAAACACATCCCTGTGAAGCATCCATTCGTGGGATTGAGTTAAGGACCTACTCACAGCATCCACCACAATGTATTGACCTAAGGGAATGTAAACTGCCTAAAGAGTCACTTGATACTGGACCGCAAGATTCCATACTAGGAGTGCAAACCGGCAAACAAGATAAGATTCCCCCCCCCCAATTTCTTTACTTACCACATCACTGTGGTATTGTCTGTAAATACTTTGAGAGGTCTAGGGGAGAAAAGAGGATGAAAAGACTGAAACCCCAGCAGAAAAGCTATCATCTCTTTGATATTGATTTCTGTTGAAGAGGCAACCGCACCCCTTGTACTTTTAGGGAGCCAAAAGACGCTCTCCATCCCATGTTTAAAGCATCTGTGAACAGCTCCTGAAAGGGAAGAGGGGGATAAACGGGGAGACCTGGATTCAGAGACAACAGCTGGATCCACCATTGAAGTTCCTTCTAGAGACAAGGCAGAAGAGGAAATACAAAGTCTAAGGGATGCAAATGTTGAAGCCAAACTGACTTCAGAAACCACTGAAACTTTCTCAAGTGGAGCTTGGCTAGAGGGAGCATAGGGATGGTGGATGCTGGATGCAGTTAATCCAGAGCTCCTAGAAACTCCCTGGCTGTAAGAAGAGTTTGAAAGAAAGCAATGAGTGTCAGGGACTTGGGAGGAGGCATGGATAAAAGCATAGGCACTGTCTGGATCCTGCAACCCAGAAAAACATGGTCTTGAGAAGGAGTCAAAAAAGACTTTCTGAAGTTTGTTGTGAACCCCAGGCTTTGCAGAAGGGAAATGTCAAAAAAAGAAGTTATGTTATTACCATAACGTTCCCTATGAGTTGTTCATCTCGCCTTTGTTCTTACACGTGGGTACGGAGCCGATCCATCGGCTCCGAATCATATGCTTTCCAAGCTCTAGATCTCTGAGAAGCTCGAGACACAGTCCCTATCCCATGATGCTCTGCTGCCAAACCCCAGATCTAGTTTGCTGAACCCAGCAATAAACACAACTAAGCAACCCAATATAACAAAGTAACTATTTACAATTAGTTAAGAGATAACCTGGCTGACAAGAGGATACTAGCAAGATCAACCAGACCACCAGCCATACCCGTTATTCCAGAACATGGAGGGGGAAGGTGGGAGGGAGTGTAAGAACAAAGGCGAGATGAACAACTCACATGGAATATTATGGTAAGAACATAACTTCTTTATGTGAAGTTGTTCAATCTCGCCGTTTGTTCTTACACGTGAAGGCCCCAAGCACCCTAATCCTGGGTGGCTCACGGGAGTACATTCCTGAGAATGGTGGAACCAAAGGAAGCCCTGGACCTGGAGGCCCTGTCCACTTTGTAATGAGTAATAAACGTACAAGGTTTGGACCAAGTAGCAGCTGCACAAATGGTGTCCAAAGGTAAACGAGCTGCGTGAGCTAGGGACGAAGAAACAGCCCTGGTAGAATGAGCTTTCACTTCACGTTCTAAAGGTTGATGAGATGAAGAATATGCAAACTTTATACAATCAGAAAGCCATTTGGACAACGTAACTTTGGACACCGAAAGGCCCTTCTTATTGTCTGCATGGGAAACAAATAGTTGATCTGATTTTCTGAATTCTTTTGTTCTGTCCAAACAAAATCTCAATTGTCTGTGAACATCAAGCTTATGCAACATGTATTTCAATTTACTGGCATGATGCCTGAAAAAAGTGGGAAGTTCAATGGAGTGGTTCAAGTTCACTTCAGAACAGACCTTTGGGAGAAAGGATGGATTTGCTCTTAGAGACACCCTGTCGGGGTGAAAGACCAAATATGGGGGCCTAATAGAGAATGCTTGAAGTTTAGAAACTCTACGCGCCGAAGTAATGGCCACTAAGAAAATTGTCTTCCAAGAAAGGAACTTCAAAGGACAAGAAGATGCAGGCTCAAAAGGGGGAAGCATGAGTTGAGACAGTACCAAATTTAGATTCCCGGGAGTAATCGGATGTCTGATAGGGGGTCGAAGGTGATGAGTCCCTTTCAAAAAGGCTTTACATAATCTGTGGGACATAATGTTAGAACCTCAGCATCCCACATGGAAGTTAGATATGGCAGCCAATTGAACCCTTATAGTAGCGGCTGCCGCACCATCGTGGAAAAGTGAAGTAAAAAATTACAGAATGCTATGAATAAGGGCGATAAAGGGATCAATACCATGTTGAGAAGCCCAATGACCAAATTGTTTCCATTAGCTGTTGTATAGTTTCCTGATGGAGACTTTATGAGAGGAAACCAGAATATGCTGAACCACGGGAGAAAAATCATGAGACCTAGCTAGGTTGGGAAGTGGAGCAGCCAAGCTGTCAGTTTGAGGGAGACAAGAGAGGGGTGAAGAACTCCCGACGAATGAGTCAGAAGGTCTGGCACTGAGTCCAGAACCCAAGGTTCTTCCACTTGGTATTGTTGAAGGAAGGGGAACCATATCTGCCGAGGCCAAAACGGGGCTATCAGAATAACAGTCCTTCCCAGGCTTTTGGCTTTCTGTAAAAATTTGGGGATCAGCGTGGATGGAGGAAAGGCATATAGGAGACCAGAGGGCCAATCGTGTAAGAGTGCGCCCCTTGGGATGTCCCCTGGTGGAGGGTACAGGGCAAAGTAGCTTCTGCATTTGGCATTCATCGGGGATGCAAAAGGGTCGCAGCAAGGCTGGCCCCATTTGCGGAATATCATTTCCACCACTCATTCTTTGAGGGACCACTCGTAAGGCAACAGAATGGCTCTGCTCAATTTGTCCGCTATCATGTTGGATGACCCCAGGATGTGCGTTGCTATCAGGAAGCACCCAGTGAATACAGCCCACTGCCAAATTCTCAGGGCCTCTCGGCAAAAGGGGTAAGATCTGGTTCACCCTTGCTTGCTGATGTACCAGACTACTGACATGTTGTCTGTCTGTATTGCAATTGTCTCTCAAGGTAGAGAGTCGTGAAAGTGTTGCAACACTAGGAACATCGCTCTCAACTCCAAGACATTGATGTGCAAACTGGATTCCATCTCTGACCAAGTACCTAGGACAGTTCTTCCCTGACACAGCCCCCCCTCCCTATCGGGGAAGCATCCGTGGTCAATGTGGCGGTGGGAGGGGAGAGTACAAACGGACGACCTACAGTAACTTGGTTGCTGTTCAACCACCAAAGGAGGTCCTTTTTGCAAGTATTTGTCAGCAGAATCTTGTGTGACACTGGAAGTTGTTGATAAGACCACTGTGTGAAGAGTAACCATTGGAGTATCCTCATGTGCATATGTCCCAGAGGAACTGCTATGAGAGTCACTGCCATTGTGCCTAACAGCTTCAGAACTTGGAATGCAGGGACTTTCTTTTCCATCAACAAAAGGGATACTTGGTTCCGTAAAGAGATAACTCGTTCTTGAGGCAATCTGACCAGGCAGTGGTGGTGTCTAGATCTGCTCCTATAAAGGAAATATGCTGCGACGGCGATAAAGCAGATTTTTCAAAATTTAAGGTTATGCCCAACTGGGAGCACAAGCTGACAGTGTAATCTCTGGCGTGAATCAGTTGATGCCTGGTGGTGGCGGTGAGGAGTCAGTCATCGAGATATGGAAACACCCGGAATCCTAAACGTCTCAGGTGAGCCATGACCACTGCCATGCATTTGGTGAACACTCTGGGGGCTGTGGTGAGACCAAAGGGCAGAGCTCGAAATTGGTAGTGACTGACCCCCAGCCGGAAACACAAGTGATCTCTGGATGGCCTGGCCATTTTGATGTGGTAGTACTCATCCTTGAGATCTATCGAGCACATCCAATCGCCCGTTTCGAGAAACAGAAATATCAATTGAAGTGTGACCATCCGGAACTTTTCCTTTTTGACAAAGGTATTTAGTTTGCTGAGGTCTAAGATGGGCCTCCAGTCCCCTGTTTTGTTTGGAACTAAAAAGAACCTGGAGTAAGTTCCGGATCCTATCTGGTCCACCGGGACTGGCTGGATGACTCTTTTTTTTCCAAGCAGCCTTTGAATTTCTATGGCTGCTAGATTCCGCAGACTGGGTGGAACGTCAGGGATTCTTGCACGAATGGAAGGGGATTCTGAAAGGGGAATGATGTAACCTCTGGTAATTATGCTTTTTACCCAGGAATCTGATGCAATTCCTAGCCAGGTGTCTGGGTATAAAGCTAAGCGACCCCCGACTGCCTCCATAGCAGGACGGTCGGGCCTCCTCTCAGGAGTGCTGATAGGGTTTGCCAAGGAACTGCTCCCTGTCACCCTGGTTCTGCGGACCCCCTCTGCCGCCTGGGCGGCATCTACCATTATACCCCCCTCCTCTGTCCCTGGAGGGGGGTTCACTACGTGTGTTCTGGAAAGCTCCTTGGGACTTCCAGAACCACATTTTTCCACCTTTCTGCCCTTTGGGGTATGGTCTAGTGGGAGTGGAAAAACGAACTCCTATGGCAGATAGAGTCTTTCCTTCCTGCTCACACCTAGTGAGTGTCTCCTTGACTTTAGGCCCAAACAAGGAAGAGCCATCAAATGGGGTATTAACAAAAGAAGACTTGAAGTTTCCGCAAAGGAGCATAAGCGCATCCAGGATTGTCTCCGCAGAGTTATCGCTGAACCTGCTGCCTGGCTCGATCCCTCAGCTGCATAAGAAATGAGCCGCATGGACAAGTTTACAATGGAATTAAGGGTGTTAAGCTGTGCCGTCACTTTCTCGGAGACAGCATCATCTGTGTTGCCCTGTAGAGTATCTCCAAGGTCTTTGAGGAGATCTCGTTGAAGATGGGTAAAGTGGGTTAAATATTTAAGCGATCTCATTGCAAATGTCACAGAACTAAAGCTGCATTTCCCATATCTGTCCACCATCCTGGAATCTCTATTAGGAGGATGGACAGATGAAGAGGTCTCTGACATCTCTTTCTTTGTGGCCGGCGCCACCACCATGGCATCAACGGAGACTCCCTTTGTAAGAAAGGACTTATCCTGAGGGAAGGTGATAAATTTGTTGGGCCTCTGAGGGACCGGTTCCATGGAATCAGGAGACTCCCATGTCCTTCGAGCGATCAAGTCCATTAATTCGTCAAAAGGTGGAGTAACCCAGGAGGTGGAAGGTTGAGACCCAAAGGCCTTCAGGAGCACCAAATGATCCTCAGTAGGGGTAAGGGACTGACAGTCACCCCTCTGCTTAAGCATTTCTAGGATGTCTGCAAATGAGACATCTTCTGAGGGGGACCGTGGGAACCCTTCTGATTCCTCTAAGTCAGTGTCTGATGTCAAGGATTCCTGAGGGGAATCCAAGTGCCTCCCTCTTGCACAGTCTCTTCCTAGGGACTTCATCAGTGGGGCCATCTGGTGAAGTCTCCGTAGAGCAGGGGTCACCCGATGGGGTTACCTGAGGCTCTGGGTCTCGATGCTTGGTAGGAACCTGTGATGTAGAGACAGAACGGGGCCCTTTAGGAGAGGAAGAGGAAGGATCTGAAGAGGTAAAAGTCTTAGCAGACATGACCTTCCTCATGGTGTCGAAGGCACCAGTTTCTCAGCCCAAGGAGTCCGCTGGTTCCGAAGAAGACGGCAGTCTCCTCGGGGCCGAGACCACAGGCTCCAAACCAGAGGACGGAGCCGAGCTCAACTGTTCCAAGGCCCCGAGAAGAAGAGTCAGAACCGAAGTCTCGGTTTAACTCTCTCCCCCAGAACCAGCGAGAGAGTGTCGGCTCCGAGACCCTTCGATCGGAACCGAAGATGTCAAGGTCGACGGGGCCAAAGGCACCGGAATAGGCCTCGCCTCCGGGGGTTCCACAACTATCAGATCCTCACTTTCCGGCTCCGAAGGCTCAAATGGTCTCGGAGGAGGAGCAGAAATCGTGACGGGGTGTCGGGCTTTGATGCCAGATGAGATGAAGCCGAAAGCAATTTGGCCAAGGCCGGGTTCTCCAAGAGTCTCTGCACCACACGGTCCACATCAACATCCGAGAGGGTCCTGGAAGAACAGGTCGAAGGAGCCGAAAAATCCACTGACCGAAGGATCGGAGACTTTAAAACCTCCGGTACCAGTTCCAAACTCGGGACTTGGCTCCGAGACAAAAGTTCGGTGCTCGGCTCCGAGGGCTGAGGAGCCGGCGACCGAATCTTCCCTGAGGTGCTCGGAGCCAATGACTTGGGTTCCGATGACACCTTGGAAGACTTAGACCCCTTTGAAGATTTGGAGGTCTGTTCAGACTTATCTAAAGCCTCTAGGAAGTCTGATTTTAAGAAGCCTCTATCAATAAGCTTCCTACGCCTTTCCAGCATAACTCTGCCAGTAAAAGAGTGGCAGATGGAACAGTCCTCTTGCAGGTGTAAAGGCCCTAAATAATAAACACATGAAGTGTGGTGGTCGGTGATGGACATCTTCTGTCCACAGCCACACCGCTTGAACCCTGTTCTCTGTTTTTCTGACATATGTAAAAAATGAGAAAACAGCACAATTGCTAAAGGTTCAGATCCCTGAACTTTACAGATATTAAGAACTAACAATCACACAAAAACGTTCAGATCCCTGAACATTCACTAACTCTATTTCACAAAAAAAACAGATAGAATAACTGACAGAGCCCTGTCAAGAAATTCAACTAAAGAAACGGTGGCCAAAGGCCTAGGAGCAACCGCTCCTAAGAAAACACACAAAGCACAGGCTAAGTATCTCAAAAAAACACAAACAGGAAATATTTAGACTACTACTATTACATATATCAAGAACTAACACAAGTATTGAAAATTTTCTGTCAAAAGACAAGAAAAAAAGGGTACTGGCCCGAGCTTCTTGCGAAGAGCGTGAGATCCGTTGTAGCGGCAAACTAGATCTGGGGGTTGGCAGCAGAGCATCATGGGATAGGGACTGTGTCTCGAGCTTCTCAGAGAACTAGAGATTGGAAAGCGGCCGATTCGGAGCCGATGGATCGGCTCCGTACCCACGTGTAAGAACAAATGGCGAGATTGAACAACTTCACATTGAAGGTTTTGCAACAGGCTCTCTGGAGAAGATGACTGAAACAGGAGGTCATCCAAGTAAGGAAATACTTGGATCCCCTGAATCCTGCAAAAAGCAATCACAGGAGCGAGGCATTTGGTGAATACCCTTGGGGCAGAAGAAAGCCCAAAGGGCAAAGCAGAGAAATGAAAATGCCAGGAAGCAACAGAGAAACGTAAAACCTTACCGGCAAGGGGGTGGATGGGGATATGGAGCTAAGCATCCTTGAGATCCAGAGATACCATATAACCCTGAGGAAGCAGAAGAGGAAACAAAATCTAAAGGGATAACATTCGAAAGGAGGACATCTTCAGAAAAGTGTTTAGATGAGAGAGGTCTAGAATTGGTCTCCAAGTACCCTATTTTCTCGGTGCTAGAAACAACCTGGAGTAAAACCCCTCCCCATTTGTAGCACAGGCACCTCTTGAGTAGTACCCCAGACTCAAAAGGTTCCAGGGCACCTCTGGAAAGAAAAAGAGTTGTCCCTGAGGGGGCTGAGGAACACCCATAAAAGGGGGAAGGAATTTCCAAACCATGAAATACCCCTGGTGAATAATGGACAGGAACCAGGAATCCTGAGTAATCTGTAGCCAAACAGGAAGACAGACAGAAAGAGAGAGAGACAGAGGCAAAGAGAAAGAGGAAAGTCGCTGGGAAGAATAGGACAGTCAGACAACACCTGGTTTATCTGGAAAAGGACACTTTGGAGGCACTGAAGCCTGAGCAGCATTAGCAGGAGGAGTCTGCTTGCCACCATTTTTATCCTTAGGAGGAAGACGAGATTGCCTGTGAACAAAGTCTGGCTTATTGGGGTTGTTTCTCTGAAATTTAAGCACAGGAGAGACAAACACATGCTTATGTTCCTGTAAGGCCTTGTACTTATACTGAAGGGACTTGAACATAGCAGCAGCAGCTTCACCAAACATGTTTATTATCAAGAGGGGCATCCATCAACTTAGCCTTAATATCATCAAGCAAAGGTTGAAGCTGAAGCCAATAATACCTTCTCATCACTGACCCAAAAGCAGCAGCCCTAGAGGAAGCATCTGCTGCATCATGACTATACTTGATGGAATGATAAGCCACCTGGGAGGAAGTGCCTAACAGGGAAAGGACAGGAGGTTTACCCTCAGAGTCTGAAAGGTCAAAGAACCTGACAAGCCTGGAAGAGGAAAGCCAGCAAATACCTGGACATATGGGTCTAATAATTAACAGCCCTAATATCCAAAGTAGCAGAGGTGTAAACCTTCCTGCCTAGCCTTTCCATGGTCTATCTTTATTACAAAGTAGTAACGTGGGAGAAGGAAGCAATTGACAGGGCTTGTCAGAAGCTACAGACACCACAGAGGGGTCTGCAGAAGGACACTTGTACAAAAAAATTACAATCCTTGGGCACGGAGCAGGGGGCTGTAAGTCCGGAACCTTAGAAGAATTAAAAAATGCATCCAACAAGGCAGCCAGAACAGGAGGAACAGCATAAGTTTTAGGAGATTACATGTGCAGCAACTCATAGTATCTTTTATGTTCCTCAGAAACCCTAGCATAATTCCATTTCAAGAACTCCATCATCCTGGATATTGTGTCCCCAAAATAAATCTCTTCAAAGGGAGTATCAGGACTAGTAGATTCCTCTTCCTCTAATCCAAAGTTCAAAGGAGAGGGAATCTGAGAACAGTAAGCAAGGGATTCCTTATCCGAATCCAGCAATTCCTCAGAGGAATCCTGTTCCCTGGGTCTTTTTAACGGGGTAGAGGACTGGGGAGGACAGGAACAGAAACCCCCTGAGGAGGTTTCAATGCCATTAAAGTAGTAAACAAACCTTGAGTGAAGAACTGCCATTCACTTTGCAGATCCTTAGGAGCAAGTGTGATATGTTTAGTCTTTTGCTTTTTATTCAATGGGATGTCCGCCTTAAAAAACTTGGAAGGCTCTGACCCAGGATGGCATTCAATGATGGTAGTAGGGACTTTTTCTCTGACTAAAATTTGAGAAATACCCCTAGGCCCCTCAGAGATAATCAGCTGTGGTTCCCTCTGATGGTCTGAAACGGGCATCTGCAATGTCTCCTTGGATGTGTTTAAAGTCAGATCCCCGCCAGCCTCCAACCAGGTCAAGGCAGACAAATCCAAAGATAAAGCCAGGCAAACCTCTGAGCATTCACTCGCCTCGGGAGAGATGTCCAGTGGAAGATGAACAGAGGAAGATTCCAGCCTAGGCTTCTTGGCCTTCTTCTTCACTAAAGGCTGTCTCTTGGAAGGGAAGTACCCTCCATTGTGTCTTTCGTAAGAAGCTTAAGATTCTGATTTTCAAGATAGAGCGCCAAAGAAGAGTCGACTATTGAGGGTTTTAGGTACAAACGTCTGCCAGATGGAAGAGGATGTATGATCGTGAGATCCACCTAAGCAAAAAAAGACACTGGTTGTAGTGGTCTTTATGGGGAATCTGTATCCCACACTGGCATTTACCCTTCTTACATTACATGAAACCCACAAGCAACAATAAAAAGGTTAAGTAAAAAAGAACTGCAGTGGGACACTTATCTGCAACAGCTTGGTGAACCAGCAACAGAACAGGCCGATGATTAAGTGATGGTGTTTCAACTGATGGCTCATAGGTTCATAGATTAGTACTAAGCTAACTGCCCTTGCAAGCCATTTTAAGCTTAGCCAATTATCCCTTGTGAGACTCAAACCCTGCACTTTGTGTCTGTAAAGCAAACACCTTACCATTAGGCCACCCTCCCAATTCTGAGGATGGTACATCCTGACATCACCTTTATGCCCTACACTATGCAAGGAGCATACGTGTGACACATGGTGTACCTTAAAGCAACCTAAAGGCTTTGGTATAATGGCCGGACGTTGGGCTGCCCCTGGCAGGGCATCCCTAATGTTATGAATAGTGCAACAAAGAAATGGAAGGACATCTACCTAGAGCTTTGTACCTGTGCATTTTATTCTTTGTACTTGTATCTCTGCCTGAAAATTCAGATAGTTCATTTTATGATTCAGTAATTCTTACAGCCAAATCCTGCTGTCACAAATATAAACAGGAGTGGTGTCAGAGCTGAACTCTGATACACACCTATTCCC
The DNA here is from genome assembly GCF_019279795.1 of Protopterus annectens. Lineage (NCBI taxonomy): Eukaryota > Metazoa > Chordata > Ceratodontiformes > Protopteridae > Protopterus > Protopterus annectens. The sequence goes on along the minus strand of NC_056736.1, from coordinate 312,034,339 downwards.
AGTAAACTCTTCTCGGAGTCAGAACTCTGTACTTGTGTCATAGGATCCAGTACACAGCCTGGACTAATTGTACCAAAGTTTCTGGGATTTAGGTTTTAGGTTGAAAGGTTCATAGGTACATACTAGGCTATAATTTCTGGACCATTACAAGCCTAGCCAAAATTCAGAGGTCAGAATCAAACCATGTACCCTGCACATGTGAGGTAAAGACCTTAACCATTACGCCAGCCCTGCTCCCCCCAGATTTGATCCTGCATCATGGCACAGAAGGAAACCCTTACTGTGCCCTAGAAGACCCATGCCTGACTAGCCACATGAGGGCTGAAGGGTCCAGGTGGGAAAGGGTGAGAATAAGAAACAATGGGCTTGGCCATCCTGGCAGAAGGCAGGCAGACTAGGCTCACTGCAATAAACAGTGTACCAACCTGGTGAGTATTTAGTCAGGAGGTTGTGCATAAGCAGAAGTACACATGGACCTCCTGAAGGTAGCCACTGTGGAGCTCAAAAGGCTGCAGCATGGTGGCAAGGGCTAGGGAACACTCCCTGGCAACAGTATGATGCTGCATCAGTGTCCTTGTTTTCACTGGTCCTGGACCATGGGTTGAGTTGAGCCGGGGAAGGCAACATCTGGTTCAGTTCAGGAGACTGCTGGAGCTGATGGTCAGCTGCGGAAAGGTACAACAAATAAAATTCTGGAATGTTGAATCATCACAGGACTTCTAAAATCAGCTTTTCTTGGAGCTTCACATACACTTTCTTCATATTTATGAGTGCCCTGTTAGAATTTCTCATCTCCAGCTTCTTCTCCACTACCTGTCTTATGAAAGTTCCTAGGCCAGTCAAACTGCAATCCGAACTGCTTGTCCCCCATCTCACTTTCCACTGCTCTGCTTATCCCTGTATCAATCACCCTATCCAACACTTTCATGTATTGTCACAGGCGTAGGATACCTCTGTATTGCAGTAGTTATGAATATCATCTTTTCTCTTCTACACTGGAATGAGAATGTTGCCTGGGCTATGCCTCCCTTTCTAAAACAGAGAGTAAACCTCAAGTAAGGGTGGATAAACCACAGTCAGTTCAAGTTTGAGTATAACTGGGCTTAGACTTGTGTTCCTAGAATGTAACGAGCTGGGAATGACCCAAAAATTATGTATTTGATGTAGACCGCACTTGCAAGCTGCAATTAGATACATCATCATGTTAGAAAAGAACTGTGTTTGGCTGGACCTCAGTGCTGGCAGTACCAAACCAATACATATGCAGCCAGAAAGTGCATGCTTTGAATATAAATAAGCCAAGACAGGTTTCCTTCTTTGTAATACAAGAACAGTTGAATATATATTTAACATTTAGAAAGGATCCATGTTATGCAGTGATGGAGGTTCTGGTGTTTGTCTTATCATGTGCTTTTAGAGAATGGAACCTGGCCTCAAATTCATGCCACATGCCTATTTGACAGGAGCCTGGTTGATTCGGGATGATTACACCAGAAGGAAAGATCTGTTTTCTTACATTTTTTTCCCCGTTCTGGTGAACTCAGACATGTGTGCGCTGCATTAGGCACTGCTTGACTTTAATTCTGCTTACTCTAGTGACTGCCCCAATTCTGGCTGCCAATTTTACTAATGTATACTGTTTATTATTGAAGGTATGAGTTAAGTTTTATGTTAAGTGAGTAAGGGTAGTCTAGTACATATTCTCTAGTAATCAGTTCAGTAATTTCATTGGTGTAAAATAGTGAACAGTACAACAGAGCTGTAGACTGTATTACATAAGGTTCCCATCGCCATAAAGCCTATAACTATGCTGTCTGCTACTATGTTTAATTGCATTATGGTGACTAGCAAACTAACATGAGACAATACATGGAATTTGTTTTAATGTTGCAATGTTTAGCATAGCAACACACACACCAGTGCTGAATGCTGTATCCATTCTAAACAAGGTTATATTTTCTTATTTTATTTTACTTGTATTTGTTCTCTGGGGTAGAGTTCTGATCTTCATGGGCCTTTTCACACTCATCTCAGGAGCAGTGTTCAGTTAAGTGACTTGCTCACTCACATAATTAGGCAATGAAGGCTGAGGGAATCAAACTTTGCACCAGTAGACCACAGGAAACAGCTCGTTAATAGCTCCTTAATCATCTAAGCCATCCTTATACAGCCTATAGCTGTGCTGAGCAATACTATATATACATTGACTGATTACCATTAAAATATATATGCAGTGTATTGAGTGCCACTATTAGTAAACTGTACGCAGTGCATATGGAGTTGGAAAAAAGATGGGCTTGTTAACCTTCCTGACATCAAATGCCTATCAAACTTACTTAAGCACCCTTCACTGCTATTAAGCTCTAGCGCTATGCTGGAGCATTAACATCAGTCAGCGGCCACCAGAGAAGAATGATGGAAAGTGTAATAAAAGAAAGCTTTAAATACTGTTAAATGCTTCCTTTTCTTGCAAGGTTGAAGGAAGTATTTGGTCTTCTGTGGTGGCTACTCTCTGTGCAGCTTTCGCAGGTGTAAACACTTCATGCTCCCACGCTTTATTTTTTCCAGCTACTGTAGTAGATGGGAACAGGTAAACATCCATGCACTATAAAGAACTGTGATTGGGACTCTGCGATCATAATCCTGCTTGTTATGTTAACATTAAACTCTTAAGCTTCACCGTGGCAGGGAATTTCTTGACATCCATGTCTTGAACATGTAACAAGCTGGTTATGATCACAGACAGGATCACATCATCTATATTAAGCAACTAGCTAATATTTTTGTTTCTAATTTAATATTCGGAAAATTTTTGAGTTATTTTTTTACCTGATATTCTGTAAAATTTTCTCCACCTCTTACACCACTTTGCTTCCCAATCTTTTTGTACCTTATCACTCCTCACACTGCACTTATTTCCTAAACTCTTACTTTTCACCCTTCTCACACACCCAACCTATTACTACAATTCCTCCACTGTCCATTTATCTTCCTGCTCATTTCCATATTTATGACTGCCCTGTTAGAACTTTTCCTTTCACATCTCTGTTATCATTTTTAAGCTACATTCCACTTGTATGTCTGTAAATTACTACAGTAAAAAACAGTCTGATCTTTTTCCTGCAGTCATCTTGCTATAAATACACTAACTGTTATTGTATGTTATTTCTCTATTCAACAATTAGCCAATTTAAGTCAATTCCTCTTTTTTGTATTAAAATGCTATGTTCATGGAAGAAATATTTAAAAATCATGTAACAACGGCTGGCAAGCCAATCGCAGCAAGCCGTCATTTGTCTGAGGCAGGTCAGCTCAGACTCAGGTTTCAGTGGGGGGAGGTGGAGAACAGGTAGGGTCAGGATAGGTAGAAGGGCTGAGGTGGGCTGGGCTGTCCAGGGGAAGGGCTTAAAAAGCTGGGAACAAAACAAATCAGTCTTTTCAACCTCTGCCTTGGCAGCTTGTCTGATCAGCTTATCTGTGGATTACTGGTTTGTGTTTGAACTACGTGGGTGATCCAAGGTAGGGGGCTTTTGTTTGTTTTTGGATTTACTATAAACAAAAAATTTGGTTCGGTTGCAATAAAGGCTGTCTTCCACAATTAATAGTTTGTTTCGGTAATAATCACATCAGATAGCTCCACCATAAAAATTTTTTTATTTATTATTAATAACAATGAATAATATAAAAAAACTGATTTAGCGCTTTCGTCTTCCACCGGAGACCTCTTCAGAATCAATTAACCTTGCTCAAACCATTCCTTTTATACACATTAGATGTCAATTAAATTCAATTGAATGATAATACGTAATAATAAGAAGTAAAAAAGTCATTGGCTGGCCATACAAATCCTTCTAACAAGTTATAAAAGGTATTAAAGATACAAAATCCCATTGTAACTATCAAAGGACAGGAAATGTTAAAACCTTGAACCTAAAAGAATTCAATATAGGAAATTGACTTTTGTCTTTATACAACTAGTCAAGAACACAATTGAAGGAATATTGTCAAAAGGCAGCATCAGGAACGTACCCATAAGAGACAATTCTAATAAACAGCATAAAACAATACCAGTTAAACCTACAAGATATTCTAATATATTGTAATAAAATACATTCAACCCTAATTTAAATATAAATTTAAATATGAACTATACATATATAAAAAATATATATAAATAAAAAATGTATAAAAATGCACATTATTACAATAAATATATTCCAATAAATACCAGTAATAAATATATATATAAAATAGTACATAAAATTATCTGTAAAACTGAACTACTTAATTTATAAAGTGTATCTTAGTATTCTTAAAAACCTTAAAACATATATCATATAGTAACATTTATTCCAAAAACATTAATATGTCCTTAATGTATAAGCAACCTTAAATTTTATGTCTTTTTGGGTCATCAGATAAAATTTTGAGGGCTGGTGTAATGGAAACGTGGTCATTCAAACCCTTGCCACAACACGCATCCATTTTCAGTTGCCAAATCATTTCTCTATATTCTAACCTGGTCTCCCAGTCACCCCCTCTTTCAAAATGTTCCACTTCCTCTAAAACCCAAAACTTAAAATTAGCTTGATGACATATGAGAATGTCTATAAAGGGCGTCGTTCTCATTTTTCCTGTTAATGTCCCTAATGTGTTCATATATTCTCTTCCTCAGATGTCGTTCCGTTTTACCAATATAATATCCCCAACAGTATTTACAATATGCCAAATATACCACCCCCTTTGTATAACAGCTACTGTATTTTTTTGCCTTCAATGTCATTCCCAAACTCGGGATCCACAGTTCTTTTTCACCCGCTATAAAGGGGCATTGTGGGCATCTACCACATCTAAAGGTACCTCTTTTATTAGAAACAACTACACCTACCTCTAGATGCTTCTTTCTCTCAAAGATGTTTTTCAAATTTTGATTCCTTCTATAACTATATGTCAACGTATTTTGAAAAATGGTGACCCTGGTGGACATTGTCTTGAACACTTCCCATGTTTCATTAATACATTTTTTGAGCCATCCAATGCCCTTATAGTAAGTAAGTGTTAAATATGGTAATGCTGTCTTCTTGTCCAAATTATTACTGTCATTATTGTCAACTGCTGTATTGTTTATGTTGTTCTGCTTGTTTAATAGGGGTACATAGTTAGTGTCCCTTTTCTCAATAACATATTCTTTGACAGATTGGGTTAATTCAAAAGGATAACCTCTCTGCTGGAACATTCTTTGTACATTATCAACCTCACAAAGGAAATCATCCCTATCTGATGTCATCCTAGCTACCCTAATCATTCGTCCCTTTACTATGTTCCTCTTTAATAAGCTAGAGTGGTCGCTGTCAAAATGCAAATATGCATTGGAATAGTGTTTCTTTCTGTAAACACTAGATTTGTATTTCTTAGTGTTGTAGTTCTTTTGCAATTTGATATCCAAATAATGTATTTCATGCAAGTTAATTTCATGTGTAAACTATAAAAAGGTAGTGCTGTTATTGATAAACAAAATCAATTCATCAATAAGCTCATCAGGTCCTTCCCATAGAATTAATATATCATCCAAGAAACGATAGTAGCTCTTCACAAATTTAAAAAGTTCACATTCAAATAAGTAATATTTTTCCCAGTACAACATAATAATATTTGCATATATAGGGGCACATGTCGAACCCATTGCTACTCCATCTTTTTGGTGGTAAAACTCCCCCTGAAAAATATATAATTGTTTTTTAATACTAGTTCCATACTCTCTAACACCAATTTAAATTCATCAGCTGTTAAATTCATTTCTGATACCATTTGTTCGAACCAATCCATACCCTCCAAATGGGGTATGACCAAAAATAAGTCCTGGACATCAAATGTGATAAACATAATTCCATCCCCATATGGATCCTTGCCAATTTTTTGTAAAAAATCCCAAGAATCAACCAAGATGTGTGGGTATTTTGTATGAGATTTCTTTAATTTTGTATCAACATATATGGCAAAAGGTTGAGTTTTTGATCCCTGGGATGAAACAATAGGCCTCATAGGGGGATTTTGAATACATTTATGGGTCTTTGGAATACCAAAAATAGCTGGAATTACCGTTTTTTTAACTTTCAAGAAATTGTACAAATCCACATCAATAAGACATTGCAACAAATTATCCTCTATTATATATTTTCCTGTAAGAAATATTTATTTCATTCCTAGAAACTATCGTATAGCTACTATCATTATTTAATATATCCAGCATTCTATTAGTATAATCCCACTGATCCATAAGGACCACCCCCCCCCCTTGTCAGGTTTCATCACACGAATTTTGTCATTACCACTAAGTTCATGTAAAAGTTTACTTTCATCATCAGTTAAATTACTTTCATATTTGTTTTTATCATGCTTATAATCACTTCTAATTCTTCTAATAAGACTATTTTCAAAATGCATAATATCATGCTGCAAAGGGGGATTGTATATGCTACGCCTTTTTAGCACATCTTTGTTAAAATTACTACTATCTTCCTTAAACAAATGCATAAAATTCAACTTCCTAGTAAAAGCTTTTATATCCAATAAAATGTTCTCAATAGCAGGCTTCTTGACAGGTACAAATGTAAATCCTTTAATAAATAATTTAAAATAAACTTCATTAATTTTGACATCAGAATAATTAAAAATATTAAAATCATTAAAAGAGTGAATGATAGTTGTTGTTTTATCACAATTATTATTAATATTATTTGTAGGAACTTCTTCCTGTGAATCATCACTGTCAACCTGCCCTACCTGTACATTCTCCTCATATACTCATTGCGATGGTAATTCCCTGTAACTTGGGCATATGAGGGTTGCTGGGCACGATTCCTTAACCTCTCGGACCTCCTCGGTCCTTCCTCTTTTAAAGGGGCACCCTCACTTGTGGTGTTTCTAAGGTCTTCATATTCATTAAAATCCTGTCCATACAAGTGATTCATATATTGCCCCTTATTATTGTTATTACTCCACTCACCTCTTCTATAATTATCCTGCTTGTGTGCTTGATGAAATCGATACCCACCAAACACACTTTTTTGTTCATTAAAATTCCTATTGCTTTGACAATAAGCAATCCACACCTGTATTCATTCACATCCCTTTCCAATTTAGACACTTTCCTATTATAACTTCGTGTTACAGTGTTGTCAACATCCTGTAAAGTTCTCATATAAACTGTTTTGTATTCTTCGACTGAAAACAACAAATCCTCATTTATTTCCTTATATAATCTATCTATTTCTGGAACATTTTGAAAGAGGGGGTGACTGGGAGACCAGGTTAGAATATAGAGAAATGATTTGGCAACTGAAAATGGATGCGTGTTAAGGGAAGGGTTTGAATGACCACGTTTCCATTACACCAGCCCTCAAAATTTTATCTGATGACCCAAAAAGACATAACATTTAAGGTTGCTTATACATTAAGGACATATTTATGTTTTTGGAATAAATGTTACTATATGATATATGTTTTAGGGTTTTTAAGAATACTAAGATACACTTTATAAATTAAGTAGTTCAATTTTACATATAATTTTATGCACGATTTTATATATATATTTATTACTGGTATTTATTGGAATATATTTATTGTAATAACGTGCATTTTTATACATTTTTTATTTATATATATTTTTATATATGTATAGTTCATATTTAAATTTATATTTAAATTAGGGTTGAATGTATTTTATTACAATATATTATAATATCCTGTAGGTTTAACTGGTATTGTTTTATGCTGTTTATTAGAATTGTCTCTTATGGTATGTTCCTGATGCTGCCTTTTGACAATATTCTGATTTTGTGTTTCTTGATTAGTTGTATAGACAAAATTTCATTTCCCTATATTGAATTTTTTTAGGTTCAAGGTTTTTTTTTTTCCTGTGATAGTTACAAGGGGATTTTGTATCTTTAATACCTTTTATAACTTGTTACAAGGATTTGTATGGCCAGCCAATGACTTTTTTATTTCTTATTATTACGTATTATCATTCAATTGAATTTAATTGACATCTAATGTGTATAAAAGGAATGGTTTGAGCAAGGTTAATTGATTCTGAAGAGGTCTCTGGTGGGAGACAAAAGCGCTAAATCAGTTTTTTTGTATTATCCATTGTTATTAATAATAAATAAAAATTTTTTATGGTGGAGCTATCGGATGTGATTATTACCGAAACGAACTATTAATTGTGGAAGACAGCCTTTATTGCAACCGAACCAAATTTTTTGGTTATAGTATTTCGTTTTTGAAGTGGTTCCTGTTTTTGGATTTAATCACAGGCCTTAGTGGCATTTATCTGTATGATCTGTACTATGTTTACTTAATAGTGTAGGATGCTTAGGGTATTATGCTTAAAGGCATGCAAGCAGTTTTTCAGCAGATAAGTGGGAGGGGTAATGTTGCATTGATTTGGTGTGTTATAATTGTATTTTGTTTTGCAGGCCTGTATTTTGATGCTACAAGCAAGGGTAGGAAAAAGAAGTTATGTACCTACCATAACGTTCCATGTTAGTTGTCTTCATCTCGCCTTCCTTCTTGCTGGTTGGGATCGGAGCAGATCCTCAGCTCCGACTCGGCCATCTTCAATAGCTAGAGAGCTGTTTACTGGCTCGAGGCTACCTCTTATCCCATAATGCCTAGCGATAGCTACCCAGATCTCGTTTGAGATAGCTAAACCCAGACATAACAACATAGCAATTCAGTCAAGAACCAGTTGACTATACCTGCCATATTCTCTTAGATCAAAAAAGGACACAAGAGAACACACAGTTAGTGAAACAGAACAAAAAACTCCTCTCGATCCACTAGGACAGGGGGATGGAGGGTGGGACGCAAGAAGGAAGGCGAGATGAAGACAACTATGGAACATTATGGTAGGTACATAACTTCTTTATGTTAAATTGTCTATCTTGCCTTCATTCTTGCTGGTTGGGACAGTGTCCCTAGCACCTAACATCCTAGGTGGCTCAGTGGAACAGACTCTTCAGAACAGTGGAACCAAAGTCAGCTCTGCTCCTGGAGACCATATCCTACTTGTAATGAGAAATAAAGGTATGAGGGCTTTGCCCACATGGCAGCTGAACAGACAGAATCCATGGGCAACGTAGACTGGAAGGTTACAGAGGTGGCCAAGGCCCTAGTAGAATGTTTGTTCCTTAACTGATAAATGAAAGTAATACTGTGGGACAACCATCTGGACAAGGTTACCTTGGAAACTGGGAGACCTTGTTTGCCCAAGGCGTAAGAGAGGAATAGTTGGTCCGATTTCCTTACTTCTTTAGTTCTGTGCAGGTAAAAACGCAATTGCCTATGAACATCCAATTGGTGTAGTTTGTATTCTGCCTTGTTGGTATGATTAGGGAAAAAACAGGAAGATCTATAGATTGGTTTAAGTTACTTTCTGAGCAGACTTTAGGGAGAAATGAGGGATTAGTTCTCAGAGCAACCCTGTCCTTATGAAAAACCAAGTAAGGAGGACGAACACATAGCACCTGAAGTTCGGAGACACGTCTGGCTGAGGTAATAGCTACCAGAAAGAGTGTCTTCCAAGATAGGAACTTGATAGAGCAAGAAGCTGCTGGTTCAAAAGGGGGCAGAATTAAGGAGGTTAGGACTAAATTAAGGTCCCAAGGAAGAGGGGGATCTCTTACTGGAGGCCTAAGAAGAGTTGCCCCACTCAAAAAAGCTTTACATAGCTTATGAGACATAATGTTAGAGTTTGAAAAACCAACATGAAAGTTAGAAATGGCCACCATTTGTACCCTGATCATAGAAACAGCGGACCCGGAATGAAACAGCAGAGCTAGAAATTCCAAGATTTCGTGGACTGGGGCTGAAAAGGGATCCACATTCCTGGTCTCTGCCCAACAAGAAAAACGTTTCCATTTGCTAGCATAAGTTTTCCTCGTTGTAGACTTGTGAGAGGACACGATAATGTCATGGACTGCTGGGGAAATGCTGGGAAGCCTGGCTAAGGTTGGAAGTGGAGTAACCAAGCTGTGAGCTGGAGGGTTTTTAGGGATTGATGCAACCTGCCTGATTGATGAACCAGGAAGTCTGGAATTGGGTCCAGAGTCCAGAGCTGATCGAGAAGGTAACGGTGCAGGAACGGAAACCATATCTGTCGAGGCCAGTAGGGAGCAATGAGGATCATTTTGCAACCCAACGATATTGCTTTCTGTACAAGTTTGGGTATCAGAGGGAATGGAGGAAAGGCATAAAGAAGTCCATCGGGCCAATCATGGACTAGAGGGTCTCTGGCTGTGTGACCCGGAAGCGGGAGAAGGAAGAATAGTTGCTGCATTTGCTGCTGAAGGGGGTGGCAAAGAGA